>NW_022060303.1:0-43396 GCF_007364275.1 Archocentrus centrarchus
AAATATGCATTAATTAGTGATGGGAGATAGGCATCATGAAGCATTTTGACACATTGCCAAACTGTATTGATACTGTCGACACTGTGTTACTGAATACTGACACCTGCTGGAACTTAAAAATCCCACAAGGCAACCTAGTTGACAGACTCAACTGACACTGATGTGATGACCTAGTATATACAATAATATAATTAAGTCACTGTATTTTACATTGTATTATTACATATCTTCATTTAAATTTAAAATATCTATGATATTTTTAGATACAGTCAATAAATATTGTGAACATGTAACATAACGTGAAACTATAAGTGAACGTGTTGTGATTGAGGATGCTTGTGGAGTGAGCTCAGGGTTGTCCGTTGACAGATACGCTTACTTAGAAACACAGTTTGGTGTCAGTGTCAGTTCGAAACAGTTCCTGTATTGGTCATGTGACTTTCTAATAGCGATACGCGCACCGACACAGGTTTTGCTCTTATAAGCTTGACACATACGTATCGGTGTTGCCGGACCCATCACTAGCGTTAATCCTAAATTGGCTTCAGATGTTAATGTGAGTGTGTCTGTTTCTCTCCATTAGCATGTTAAAGGACTGGCATCTTATCCAGGATGTCTCATCCATCACAACCAATGCCAGCTGGAAAAGGCTCCAGTCCCCGTCACAAGCCAAAGCAGGAATTTAGATGGTTGGATTGGTGGATAGTTATATCTTTATTTCACAAAGTTAGTCAAAATCTTACTGGGTTATATTTATTGCCCAATATATTTCCTCAAAATGTACATAAATTGCACATAAATTCAAAAATACCATTTTCTGTCTTCTGTTTTAAGAAGGAAAGAGGAAATGCAGAAAGAAAAGCATTTGAAGAAAACAAAACAATGTTTGTTTGGTGAGGTTTTTTTTTTTTTTTCATCATGACTACTGTATTATTTGAAGGTGCGACTGTTAAATTCCTTCAGCTTCGTTTATGAATCACTTGGCTTATAATAACACAGTAACAACTGCTCTGCTGTGTGTGGTGTGTGTGTGTGTGTGTGTGTGTGTGTGGTGTGGTGTGTGTGTGTGTGTTTGTGTGTTTGTGTGTGTGTTGTGTGTGTGTGTGTGTGTGTGTGTGTGTGTGTGTTCTTAACCAGCTAACCTGATACACCCCGAGATTGCAAATTTCACATTACTTGTTTCACCCATGTGAGTTTTGGATCAGATTTATTTTATTTTTTTTTTTTACTTTATTGCTGTGAAGGCATGGGGATCAAATGATAAGCAGTAAAGGATAAACTACTGATTGAGTTTTTTAGTTCGTTAACTTGTGGATGATCCTGGAGAATACACAGGTACACAGTGGTTGAGAAATCTGATGCAGGGATGTGTGGCGTGCAAGAACAGGTTGTTGCGGAAATGGACAAATGCCTAAATGAATACTTTAAATAATCACATACTGTACTAACAATGACCTTCTGTAACTGTTCCAAAACAAACAACTCAATGCCAGTTCTTCAGAAGATCTGAATTTAGAGCTGTTATGACCTCAAATGAATCTCACAGATATTTTCAACATGACAGGAGGATCAGTGTTTTCAATAGACCTGTCTCAGAGGCTGTGGCTGCACACCCACACAATTACATGACTAACAGGTGAACTTTCCTGCATTTTTTTTCTTGCCAAGCCAGCAAACGATTGCCATATATATCAGACCAGACTGGAATTTCAGAATGCTCTGTCAGAACCCCTAAGTGCTTTTACCCTTAGGGGTTAAGAAAACAGAAGATTCATAAATGTAGTGAAGGAGGACATGGAAAGATTTGGTGTGCCAGAGGAGGGAGAACACATACAGAAGTATGTGTGTGGGATGAATTTGTTGATCCTGCTGGCATCTCTGGCACTGATGCTGTCCCTCCAGCAGACAGCAGCAAAGTAGATGGCACTTGCTACCAAAAACTGGTAGATCTCCAACATCTGAGCTTCCTTAGAGTCTGCTCATGTCTTCTTATTCACAGTACTGCTGTTGGTCTTCCTATACCTATACATTTTATTTATTTACACTCCCACCCATAATGCATACTGTGTATGCTGTGTACAAATTCACAGCCGTGAAAATGACATCACTTTTCTCATGTAATACATACCATGCAGTAAAATAGCGGTAGAAAACTTTACATTGAGAGTCACACACTTCTGCCGCTTTCGTCACGCGCTCTTGGTTCAAGACCAGCTAGCTTGTGGGGCACGAGTTGAACCCGTTTTTTCAGTTGAGAACCTAGTGTGTTTGTGGTGGAAAAAATGCTGAACGGTTCAAATACTGGCATATGAACCCCATCGGTGGTAAAGCGGCCTTAGTATGCTCCTTGCTAGCTTTGTATTTGTCAGAGATGTGGGTCTGAGGACAAATAGCCTGTCCCCCATTCCCTCTTCCAAGACGAAAGGGCTCTGCTACTACTGGCACCAGACCACAGCTGGAGCATGATTCTTTGGTCATAAATAATTCTTAGTGTGTTGTTTTTCAAACAACCACTGCTATAATAGCATGTGTTGTTACTGTTTGTTCAGGAAAATTAAAGACTGCTCTGTGTGGTGCTATGCCAGCAGAATTAGAGTCTAGGTTTTTTTGTATCTGAACTGACTGATTGTCAGATTTCATGTTGTGTTTCTGAGTTGCCAAATAAGAAAACTATATATGGGGTTTCTGTTTTTGAACCAGCCTTCCCAAAGACTGTGTTACTCTTAGTCTGAGACTGATAGTTTTTGTCATGGCCGGGGAGGAAACGGACGAGGAAGGACTCACATGAAGGACTCCAGAAGCAAACATAACTAAAAAGGGGATTTATTTCAACGGGAAAACACAAATACAAAACCTTGGAAGGAGGCACAGGGAACGAAGGGCAGGCACAGGGAACACAGGAACATGCGGGCACAAAACATCAACGACGCGACAGAGAACAAATGAAAACTGAGGGCTTAAATACACACTGGGTAATCAGGGCAAGAGGAAACAGCAGGAACAACAGGTGAGGCAAATGAACTAATACACAGGGGCAAAGCTAAACACAAAGCACAAGGAAATCACATGGCAAAATAAAACAGGAAGTGATAAACCAAGGAACACGCAGACAAGTCACAACAACTGGGAACATGACAACAAACATACGGAAGACAAACTCAGGAAATAAACTATTAACACAAAACGCTGGGCCAACGGCCCAGGACATGACAGTACCCCCCCCTCAAAGGCCGGCTCCCGACGGCCAAAAAACCAGAAACAAAAACCAGACAAGGGCGGGAGGCGGGGACCAGGAAGGAGGGCCCGAAACAAAAAACAGACAGGGATCAACAAAGTCAGAACAAACCCAAAACACAAGGAAGCACTGGAGCAAGGGTAGAGCACAGGGCAAAAAACAATAAGCAAAAGGAACAGAACAAAGAAAAGCAATGGCACAAGCGAATAATAGTCCAAAAACCAGAGCAAAACATGGGGATGAGAAAAACAAAAAACAACCGGATGAAAATAAAGCGACGGCACAGCCAGAAGCTCCAATGTCCAAAACAGGGTCGAAACAAGGAACAGTCCAGGAGCTATGACACAACAAAAAACAGCAGGGAAAAAACCAGTCCACAGTTCAGGGGAGTCAGTGGGAAATCCAAAAACAAAAAACCACAGTTTCAGGAGGCCGCAGAGGCCAAGGGGCCACAAAGCAAAATCCCAAATGAGGGAGGCCGACCGCGCTCCCAGCGGCGGCGGCGACGAGGACGAGAGGATCACTGGAGGCACCGCGCTCCCAGCGGCCACAGCGGCGGGCGGCGGCGACGACGAGGAGGAGTCACTGGAGGCCGACCGCGCTCCCAGCGGCGGCGGCGACGACGAGGAGGAGTCACTGGAGGCCGACCGCGCTCCCAGCGGCGGCGGCGACGACGAGGAGGAGTCACTGGAGGCCGACCGCGCTCCAGCGGCGGCGGCGACGACGAGGAGGAGTCACTGGAGGCCGACCGCGCTCCCAGCGGCGGCGGCGACGACGAGGAGGAGTCACTGGAGGCCGACCGCGCTCCCAGCGGCGGCGGCGGCGACGAGGAGGAGTCACTGGAGGCCGACCACGCTCCCAGCGGCGGCGGCGACGGGGCAGGCACCGGAGGCTGACCGTGCTTCCAGCGGCGGCGGCGGAGACGCGGAGAAGACACTGGAGGCCGACCGCGCGGCATGCGGCGGCGACGAGGAGGGTCACTGGAGGCCGACCGCGGGGCGTGCGGCGGCGGCGACGGGGAGCAGACACTGGAGGCCGACCGCGGGGCATGCGGCGGCGGAGAAGGGCGACCCCGGGCTCTGGTGGGGAACCCTCGGGTGACGTGGAGCGCTCGGACTGAGCAGAGACCCCCACCGGCTCGGACTGAGCGGGACCCCCTGGCTCGGAGCGCTCGGACTGAGCGGAGACCCCCATCGGCTCGGACTGAGCGGGACCCTCGTGCGCGGAGCGCTCGGACTGAGCGGGACCCTCTGGCGCGGAGCGCTCGGACTGAGCGGAGACCCCCATCGGCTCGGACTGAGCGGGACCCTCTGGCGCGGAGTGCTCGGACTGAGCGGGACCCCCTGGCTCGGACTGAGCGGAGACCCCCATCGGCTCGGACTGAGCTGAGCCCATGGGCTGAACGGGCCTACATAGTGAGGCACCGGATGCGTAGGCTGGGACCGCGGAACAGGGCACACTGCTGCTTTATTGAGCAGCAGGGGCTGCTCGGGGAAGCCGAGGTGCAGGGGACTGCGTGGAAGCAGGCCGGAGACGACTGGCTGCGTGGAAGCAGGCCGGGAGACGACTGGCTGCGTGGAAGCAGGCCGGGAGACGACTGGCTGCGTGGAAGCAGGCCGGGAGACGACTGGCTGCGTGGAAGCAGGCCGGGAGACGACTGGCTGCGTGGAAGCAGGCCGGGAGACGACTGGCTGCGTGGAAGCAGGCCGGGAGACGACTGGCTGCGTGGAAGCAGGACGGGAGACGACTGGCTGCGTGGAAGCAGGCCGCGAGCTAGGGAGATCTGGCTGCGTGGAAGCAGGCCGCGAGCTAGGGAGATCTGGCTGCGTGGAAGCAGGCCGCGAGCTAGGGAGATCTGGCTGCGTGGAAGCAGACCGCGAGCTAGGGAGATCTGGCTGCGTGGAAACAGACCGAGAGCTAGGGAGATCTGGCTGCGTGGAAACAGACCGAGAGCTAGGGAGATCTGGCTGCGTGGAAACAGACCGAGAGCTAGGGAGATCTGGCTGCGTGGAAACAGACCGAGAGCTAGGGAGATCTGGCTGCGTGGAAACAGACCGAGAGCTAGGGAGATCTGGCTGCGTGGAAACAGACCGAGAGCTAGGGAGATCTGGCTGCGTGGAAACAGACCGAGAGCTAGGGAGATCTGGCTGCGTGGAAACAGACCGAGAGCTAGGGAGATCTGGCTGCGTGGAAACAGACCGAGAGCTAGGGAGATCTGGCTGCGTGGAAACAGACCGAGAGCTAGGGAGATCTGGCTGCGTGGAAACAGACCGAGAGCTAGGGAGATCTGGCTGCGTGGAAACAGACCGAGAGCTAGGGAGATCTGGCTGCGTGGAAACAACCGAGAGCTAGGGAGATCTGGCTGCGTGGAAACAGACCGAGAGCTAGGGAGATCTGGCTGCGTGGAAACAGACCGAGAGCTAGGGAGATCTGGCTGCGTGGAAACAGACCGAGAGCTAGCTGACACTGGGGCCTGAGAGGGAGCTGACACTGCTGGAGCTACAGAAGGAGCAGGAGCTGAGGGAACTGGGACCAAAACCGAAGGAACTAAGACAGGGGCTGAGGGAACTGACTGAGAGGGCACTGAAACAGCTGACACTGGGGACCGAGGAAGAGTTACTGGAGCTGACTGAAGGCGAGGGAGAGCGACTGGAGCTAGAGCTGACTGAGACCCTGCTGCTGCAGCTAACACAGAAAACCGATGCGAAGGCTTGGACCTGGCTGCCCCCACCCGCGGAACAGGTGCGAGTGCCGAGGTCAGCCCGTCCGTGGCCGCCCCCACCCGCGGAACAGGTGCGAGTGCCGAGGTCAGCCCGTCCGTGGCCGCCCCCACCCGCGGAACAGGTGCGAGTGCCGAGGTCAGCCCGTCCGTGGCCGCCCCACCCGCGGAACAGGTGCGAGTGCCGAGGTCAGCCCGTCCGTGGCTGCCCCCACCCGCCGAACAGGTACAGGTGCAGGGGAAGCTGGAGCTAAGGGAGCTGGAGCAGGGTGAACAGAGGGAGCTGGAGCTAACTGAGGGGTCTGGGACTGCGACTGAGGAGGAGCTGGAGCTACAGCTGACATGGAACACTGCGACTGAGGGGGAGCTGGAGCTACAGCTGACATGGAACACTGTGACTGAGGGGGAGCTGGAGCTACAGCTGACATGGAACACTGCGACTGAGGGGGAGCTGGAGCTACAGCTGACTTGGAACACTGCGACTGAGGGGAAGCTGGAGCTACAGCTGACTTGGAACACTGCGACTGAGGGGAAGCTGGAGCTACAGCTGACTTGGAACACTGCGACTGAGGGGGAGCTGGAGCTACAGCTGACTTGGAACACTGCGACTGAGGGGGAGCTGGAGCTACAGCTGACTTGGAACACTGCGACTGAGGGGGAGCTGGAGCTACAGCTGACTAGGAACACTGCGACGGAGGGGGAGCTGGAGCTACAGCTGACTGGGAAGACTGCGACTGAGGGGGAGCTGGAGCTACAGCTGACTGGGAAGACTGCGACTGAGCAGGAGCTGGAGCTACAGCTGACTGGGAAGACTGCGACTGAGCAGGAGCTGGAGCTACAGCTGACTGGGAAGACTGCGACTGAGCAGGCGCTACAGCTGACTGAGGCGAGAGTGGCTGGGGAGGAGCACGGCGACGCCGGGAGCGCTGCTTCCTTCGCGTTCTGTTGGAGTGGGAAGCACGATTCTCAGCATCCAGGATGTCCACCAGCAGAGGTGAATCAATAATCTCCACATCATCTGGCAGCCAAGAGAGGTCTGGGGAGGCGGTGGGCTGTGGGTGAAAGGATGAAAATGACGAGGTGGGAGAGGTGAGTTGAAGGGATGACGGCGGATCCGGAAAGCGAGGCAGCGCCTGTGGTGCTGAGCTGCAGTGGTGCGGAGGAGACGACGGAGGTGAGATGACCGGCTGCAGGAGAGGTGAATTAGTGATGGCTTGGAGGAAAAAGGTTGTGTCTTTGCCCTGGACAGGGCGACCAATATTATACAGTTTAGCTTGTAAGTTTTTCCGGAGCATGATTATGGAATGGGCAAGGGAGGCAGTGTCAGGATGGGTGAGGAGCCAAGTGGAGGAAGAAAAAGTCTGCAGCAGAAAATTGCCTGAATAATCTGACGGGGTTCATCAGTGGCATGAATGATGTTCCTGGAGAGATCTATGAGCTCCAAAATCACTTCCTCTTGCTCGGAGGGGCTCCTGGTATCCGCGGGTCCATAGTCTGGTCGCGTCGTTCTGTCATGGCCGGGGAGGAAACGGACGAGGAAGGACTCACATGAAGGACTCCAGAAGCAAACATAACTAAAAAGGGGATTTATTTCAACGGGGAAAACACAAATACAAAAACCTTGGAAGGGAGGCACAGGAGACGAAGGGCAGGCACAGGGAACACAGGAACATGCGGGCACAAAACATCAACGACGCGACAGAGAACAAATGAAAACTGAGGGCTTAAATACACACTGGGTAATCAGGGCAAGAGGAAACAGCAGGGAACAACAGGTGAGGCAAATGAAACTAATTACACAGGGGAAGCAAAGCTAAACACAAAGCACAAGGAAATCACATTGGCAAAATAAAACAGGAAGTGATAAACCAAGGAACACGCAGACAAGTCACAACACTGGGAACATGACAAACATACAGGGAAGACAAACTCAGGAAATAAACTATTAACACAAAACGCTGGGCCAACGGCCCAGGACATGACAGTACCCCCCCCTCAAGGCCGGCTCCCGACGGCCAAAAACCAGAAACAAAACCAGACAAGGGCGGGAGGCGGGGGACCAGGAAGGAGGGCCCGAAACAAAAAACAGACAGGGAGCAAACAAAGTCAGGAACAAACCCAAAAACAAGGAAGCACTGGAGCAAGGGTAGAGCACAGGGGCAAAAAAAATAAGCAAAAGGAACAGAACAAAGAAAAGCAATGGCACAAGCTGAATAATAGTCCAAAACCAGAGCAAACATGGGGATGAGAAAACAAAAAAACCGGATGAAAATAAAGCGACGGCACAAGGCCGAGAGCTCCAATGTCCAAAACAGGGGGTCGAAACAAGGAACAGTCCAGGAGCTATGACAAAACAAAAAACAGCAGGGGAAAAAACAGTCCACAGTTCAGGGGAGTCAGTGGGAAATCCAAAAACAAAAAACACACAGTTCAGGAGGCCGCAGAGGCCAAGGGGCCACAAAGCAAATCCCAATGAGGGAGGCCGACCGCGCTCCCAGCGGCGGCGGCGACGAGGACGAGAAGGAGTCACTGGAGGCCGACCGCGCTCCCAGCGGCGGCGGCGACGACGAGGAGGAGTCACTGGAGGCCGACCGCGCTCCCAGCGGCGGCGACGACGAGGAGGAGTCACTGGAGGCCGACCGCGCTCCCAGCGGCGGCGGCGACGACGAGGAGGAGTCACTGGAGGCCGACCGCGCTCCCAGCGGCGGCGGCGACGACGAGGAGGAGTCACTGGAGGCCGACCGCGCTCCCAGCGGCGGCGGCGACGACGAGGAGGAGTCACTGGAGGCCGACCGCGCTCCCAGCGGCGGCGGCGGCGACGAGGAGGAGTCACTGGAGGCCGACCACGCTCCCAGCGGCGGCGGCGACGGGGAGCAGGCACCGGAGGCTGACCGTGCTTCCAGCGGCGGCGGCGGAGACGCGGAGAAGACACTGGAGGCCGACCGCGCGGCATGCGGCGGCGACGAGGAGGGGTCACTGGAGGCCGACCGCGGGGCGTGCGGCGGCGGCGACGGGGAGCAGACACTGGAGGCCGACCGCGGGGCATGCGGCGGCGGAGACGGGCCCCGGGCTCTGGTGGGGAACCCTCGGGTGACGGGGAGCGCTCGGACTGAGCAGAGACCCCCACCGGCTCGGACTGAGCGGGACCCCCTGGCTCGGAGCGCTCGGACTGAGCGGAGACCCCCATCGGCTCGGACTGAGCGGGACCCTCGTGCGCGGAGCGCTCGGACTGAGCGGGACCCTCTGGCGCGGAGCGCTCGGACTGAGCGGAGACCCCCATCGGCTCGGACTGAGCGGGACCCTCTGGCGCGGAGTGCTCGGACTGAGCGGGACCCCCTGGCTCGGACTGAGCGGAGACCCCCATCGGCTCGGACTGAGCTGAGCCCATGGGCTGAACGGGGCCTACATAGTGAGGCACCGGATGCGTAGGCTGGGACCGCGGAACAGGGCACACTGCTGCTTTATTGAGCAGCAGGGCTGCTCGGGGAATAGCCGAGGTGCAGGGGACTGCGTGGAAGCAGGCCGGGAGACGACTGGCTGCGTGGAAGCAGGCCGGGAGACGACTGGCTGCGTGGAAGCAGGCCGGGAGACGACTGGCTGCGTGGAAGCAGGCCGGGAACGACTGGCTGCGTGGAAGCAGGCCGGGAGACGACTGGCTGCGTGGAAGCAGGCCGGGAGACGACTGGCTGCGTGGAAGCAGGCCGGGAGACGACTCGCTGCGTGGAAGCAGGACGGGAGACGACTGGCTGCGTGGAAGCAGGCCGCGAGCTAGGGGATCTGGCTGCGTGGAAGCAGGCCGCGAGCTAGGGAGATCTGGCTGCGTGGAAGCAGGCCGCGAGCTAGGGAGATCTGGCTGCGTGGAAGCAGACCGCGAGCTAGGGAGATCTGGCTGCGTGGAAACAGACCGAGAGCTAGGGAGATCTGGCTGCGTGGAAACAGACCGAGAGCTAGGGAGATCTGGCTGCGTGGAAACAGACCGAGAGCTAGGGAGATCTGGCTGCGTGGAAACAGACCGAGAGCTAGGGAGATCTGGCTGCGTGGAAACAGACCGAGAGCTAGGGAGATCTGGCTGCGTGGAAACAGACCGAGAGCTAGGGAGATCTGGCTGCGTGGAAACAGACCGAGAGCTAGGGAGATCTGGCTGCGTGGAAACAGACCGAGAGCTAGGGATCTGGCTGCGTGGAAACAGACCGAGAGCTAGGAGATCTGGCTGCGTGGAAACAGACCGAGAGCTAGGGAGATCTGGCTGCGTGGAAACAGACCGAGAGCTAGGGAGATCTGGCTGCGTGGAAACAGACCGAGAGCTAGGGAGATCTGGCTGCGTGGAAACAGACCGAGAGCTAGGGAGATCTGGCTGCGTGGAAACGACCGAGAGCTAGGGAGATCTGGCTGCGTGGAAACAGACCGAGAGCTAGGGAGATCTGGCTGCGTGGAAACAGACCGAGAGCTAGCTGACACTGGGGCCTGAGAGGGAGCTGACACTGCTGGAGCTACAGAAGGAGCAGGAGCTGAGGGAACTGGGACCAAAACCGAAGGAACTAAGACAGGGGCTGAGGGAACTGACTGAGAGGGCACTGAAACAGCTGACACTGGGGACCGAGGAAGAGTTACTGGAGCTGACTGAAGGCGAGGGAGAGCGACTGGAGCTAGAGCTGACTGAGACCCTGCTGCTGCAGCTAACACAGAAAACCGATGCGAAGGCTTGGACCTGGCTGCCCCCACCCGCGGAACAGGTGCGAGTGCCGAGGTCAGCCCGTCCGTGGCCGCCCCCACCCGCGGAACAGGTGCGAGTGCCGAGGTCAGCCCGTCCGTGGCCGCCCCCACCCGCGGAACAGGTGCGAGTGCCGAGGTCAGCCCGTCCGTGGCCGCCCCCACCCGCGGAACAGGTGCGATGCCGAGGTCAGCCCGTCCGTGGCTGCCCCCACCCGCCGAACAGGTACAGGTGCAGGGGAAGCTGGAGCTAAGGGAGCTGGAGCAGGTGAACAGAGGGAGCTGGAGCTAACTGAGGGGTCTGGGACTGCGACTGAGGAGGAGCTGGAGCTACAGCTGACATGGAACACTGCGACTGAGGGGGAGCTGGAGCTACAGCTGACATGGAACACTGTGACTGAGGGGGAGCTGGAGCTACAGCTGACATGGAACACTGCGACTGAGGGAGCTGGAGCTACAGCTGACTTGGAACACTGCGACTGAGGGGAAGCTGGAGCTACAGCTGACTTGGAACACTGCGACTGAGGGGAAGCTGGAGCTACAGCTGACTTGGAACACTGCGACTGAGGGGGAGCTGGAGCTACAGCTGACTTGGAACACTGCGACTGAGGGGGAGCTGGAGCTACAGCTGACTTGGAACACTGCGACTGAGGGGGAGCTGGAGCTACAGCTGACTTGGAACACTGCGACTGAGCGGGAGCTGGAGCTACAGCTGACTTGGAACACTGCGACGGAGGGGGAGCTGGAGCTACAGCTGACTGGGAAGACTGCGACTGAGGGGGAGCTGGAGCTACAGCTGACTGGGAAGACTGCGACTGAGCAGGAGCTGGAGCTACAGCTGACTGGGAAGACTGCGACTGAGCAGGAGCTGGAGCTACAGCTGACTGGGAAGACTGCGACTGAGCAGGCGCTACAGCTGACTGAGGCGAGAGTGGCTGGGGAGGAGCACGGCGACGCCGGGAGCGCTGCTTCCTTCGCGTTCTGTTGGAGTGGGAAGCACGATTCTCAGCATCCAGGATGTCCACCAGCAGAGGTGAATCAATAATCTCCACATCATCTGGCAGCCAAGAGAGGTCTGGGGAGGCGGTGGGCTGTGGGTGAAAGGATGAAAATGACGAGGTGGGAGAGGTGAGTTGAAGGGATGACGGCAGATCCGGAAAGCGAGGCAGCGCCTGTGTGCTGAGCTGCAGTGGTGCGGAGGAGACGACGGAGGTGAGATGACCGGCTGCAGGAGAGGTGAATTAGTGATGGCTTGGAGGAAAAAGGTTGTGTCTTTGCCTGGACAGGGCGCCAATATATACAGTTTAGCTTGTAAGTTTTTCCGGAGCATGATTATGGAATGGGCAAGGGAGGCAGTGTCAGGATGGGTGAGGAGCCAAGTGGAGGAAGAAAAAAGTCTGCAGCAGAAAATTGCCTGAATAATCTGACGGGGTTCATCAGTGGCATGAATGATGTTCCTGGAGAGATCTATGAGCTCCAAAATCACTTCCTCTTCTCGGAGGGGCTCCTGGTATCCGCGGGGTCCATAGTCTGTCGCGTCGTTCTGTCATGGCCGGGGGAAACGGACGAGGAAGGACTCACATGAAGGACTCCAGAAGCAAACATAACTAAAAAGGGGATTTATTTCAACGGGGAAAACACAAATACAAAACCTTTGGAAGGGAGGCACAGGAGAACGAGGGCAGGCACAGGGAACACAGGAACATGCGGGCACAAACATCACGACGCGACAGAGAACAAATGAAAACTGAGGGCTTAATACACACTGGGTAATCAGGGCAAGAGGAAACAGCAGGGAACAACAGGTGAGGCAAATGAAACTAATTACACAGGGGAAGCAAAGCTAAACACAAAGCACAAGGAATCACATTGGCAAAATAAAACAGGAAGTGATAAACCAAGGAACACGCAGACAAGTCACAACACTGGGAACATGACAAACATACAGGGAAGACAAACTCAGGAAATAAACTATTAACACAAAACGCTGGGCCACCCCAGGACATGACAGTTTTTTCTTTGTTTGTTTTGTGCACCTGAGCTGGACCTTGATAGACTGCTTATAATTTTGCTGTATGGGCTTTATCTGTGATTGTTTTGTTTTGTTCTTCTCAACAAGGAAATTTAAAGACAGCTAATTTAGTAACTGAGATTAATTGTGTCCTCACTCACTCAGAGACTTCATATTGTGTTCCTGAGCTTGCCTCCCATGAAACAGTTTGTGTTATGCAGTTACCTCAGCCTAAAACCTTTTGTGTTCTGCCACCTAGATTGTTTTTTTTTTTTTTTTTTTTTTTTTTTTTTTTTTTTTTTTATTAAGCCTGTCATGTCTGGTAGATCTTGCAAACAGAACTGTGATCTGAATGCGTTGTTGTGCCAAACATATTTGCTATTTCAAGATGAGCTCTATAGGTTCTCAATAGGCTCTTCTTGTTGATGTTCTAACCCTTTATTTTATTTATCTGAGTTATTTTTCCACATACTATGTAACAGCCAGAGCTGACAGGCTGAAGAAGAGGAAAATAAAGAGAAGAAAAGGGAGAGAGAAAGGGAGCAAAAAAAAAAAAAAAAGGGGAAAGAGCACAAGTCTATTAATCAGATACTTCATCACTTTAACATATAAAAAAAATACTATCAATACTTGCAAAAATAAATTTGTGTGTGAAAAACAAAACTAACAAAGCATGTTACGCACACCAACAATTTTTTTGAGTTGTGATTGAGTGGGCGTTTGTGTCTGTGTCATGTTTGTGTCTGTGTCATGGAACGTACTTACCAATGAGGGCAAAACGCTGCAGCTCCACCCATCAGAAGCCAGAGGCAGGTATGGAAAGCCCCCGGAAACCCAGGCCACCAGCAGCCCCCCAAGCGCCAGGAAGCCCCCCGGCCACTCAGTCCCAAAGACAACCGCACACCTACCCCAGCAGACGGGAGGGGTGGTCTCAGACGGAGCCCCCCCAGTCGAGGAGCGAGGGCTCCAGGGAACCCAAGGCGATGAGAAGCCAGCCCCCCCCCCAGCGGCCAGCCCCCTGCACTGGCCGGCGGCAGGGCCCCCGGGCCCACGGCACCAAGGACCGCCCGACCCTCCACAGAGCCCCCCCCCACGCCGAAGAAGCCAACGCAGCCCCGCACCGCACCCCCAAGGGGGGCAGGCCAGCACCCACGCCAGAACATCCACCCCACCCAGGAACCCCGAGGCACCCCCATCCCAGGGGGGGAGGGGGGAGGAGGCAACCAGCAAGGAGCGGCCAGGAGGCAGGAGGCATGCCATACATACACATTCACTCACCCACCCATACTCATGGAGACGGTGACAAATACACAAAGACACACATTCATCCATAGCTACCCACCCTCTGAAGGCGGGGCAAGTGGAAACCACCCCAGGGCAACAGCGACCCCAGGACGCCACCAGCCCGGTCCCCAAGGAACCACCCGACCCCTACCCCGGGCGAGACGCAAGAAATCGGGGTGTAAGATGACCCATCCACCCCTCCTCCTCCCCAACTTGTAGGTCTATGTGTTAATGTTTGTGAGTGAATGAGGTGTATAGGGTGCAGTTAAAATTGAGGGGACAGTTATGCCACAAGCGCCAACTGTTGGTCGTCAGTGCTTGCCCCACTGCCCCCCCAAAACCCTCCATGTCTAAAGTGCAAATAAAATTTGGGGACAGACAGTGACGAGGATCCGAGTGGGGCCACCTCAGCGGCCCACCTCATCAACCTCTGAGTAACATGCCTGCCCCAAAGGTCCTATGTGTATCAGGTTGTAAGTGTGTATGTGTTGTGAGTTATAATGACTAAAGTGCAATTAAAACGGAGAGGCAAGTGGTGGTGCAGCTCTCCACGTGGCCTCTCCATCCTACATCTGTGAGTGATGTGTATTCTGTGTGTGTGTGTGGTGTGTGTGTGTGTGTTTGTGTATGGGAGGGGGAGGGGGGGGGGGGGGGGGGGCATATGACCAGGATAAATCCTGGAAGAAGAGAGCCAGCTGTCCGCTGGCTCAATAGCACCCCGACCTCCCACACCCCAGCACAGGGCAGGGGAGGTGAGCCCGGGGCCGCGGTGACAGCATCCCGGAGCACTGCAGCACCCGAGGTTGGCGCCCTCGCCCCCACTGCAGAGGGCGGCCCGCTCCCCCTAGATGCCCATTCACTCAACAATAGACACAAACAGGCGACAGGTCATACTGGCCTGGGCATGGAAATGCAGTGCCCAGTCCCCCCCAACCACCCCACCGCGGCCCCATCCCCCACCCCACCCCACCCCCCTGCAATGCATGCACCCAGGGCCCCAAAAGCGTAGACCGGACATCCCGACTCAGGCCAACCCACCCCACCCGGCGGCGCGGCCGGGACAGCAGAGGCCCCCCCCGCGCCAGGGGGGCCCACCGGGAGCCGGCCGGCCCCAGTGCCGGGGCCCCAGACCCCAGCCCCCAAGCCATACAGGGAAGACCAGCCAACCGACCGAGGGCCAGCACCACCCCCCCAAGCACCCCGCCCACACCCCAGGACCGAAGGCAGCACCATCCAAGCCCCCACCACCATCAACCAGGACAGGCACACAGACATCACCAGAAGGTCGCCCCAGGACTCCAGCCTCAGGAGGCTACCAGCTACCTAGGCCTCCGGAGTCCTCACCCACCCCCCCACAAAGCACATCAGGAGCAGAGCCCGCAGCCCACCACCCCCACTAAGTAATGGAGCTGAGCAGTGGGAACCAAAGAGAGTCAATTCCTCCAATTTGTTTTTAGAAAAGCAGACATTCTCTCTAAACTAACATGATCTACTAATAAATTTCTGTACTGAGTAATACATAGTTTATTTTTTGTCTTCCAGTTCATGAGATCATCTTCTTAGCGATGCACAAGGCAGTAAGAACTATGTGTGATATATTTAACTCCATAATTAATTCACTGACATCACCTAAGATGCATAGTCTGGGGGAAGTTGGGATACGACAGCTAAACCATGTGGATAGATCTTCACAAATCCTCTGCCAAAATCTCTGAACTGGTACACAAGACCACAGAGCGTGTAATGATTATCCTCTGAATTGCTTGTACAGTGGGTGTATATGTTTGAGTGTGTAAGGCCCATTTGGAACATCCTTTGTCCAGTGTAGTATGTTCTATGGAGAATCTTATATTGTACAAGTTGTATTTGGGGTCTTTTAGTCATTTTGAAGATATTTAAACATATTTCTGTCCATAAATTTTGATCCAGGTTGACAGAAAGATCACGCTCCCATTTTGCAATTGGGAGGGAAACTGAATCATCAGTTTTTATTAATAATTTATATAATTTTGATAACAATTTTGGGGTACAGAGGTTAAGAAATTCTGTTACCCAAGTAGGCATTTCTAGATTCAATTGATTAAGGTTAAATCTTCCCTGTAGGACGGACTTAACTTGTTGATATTCCAGAAATCTACCGTTGCCAATTCTATATTTTGATATAAGTTCTTGGAACGTGATAAAATTTCCATCTTGGATAATATGTTCTAAGTTATTTATACCCTTATCACGCCATAACGGAAAATTCAGCATTTTCTTTTTTCTGACAACTATTTGGATGTTTTCCAAATGGGTTTTAGTTTACAGGGGATGAGTGAAGACTTAGTTATTTTTAAAAATTCCACCAGGCTGTCAGAGAGTATTTATACTAAGGACTTTATAGCAGTTATGAATGTTTATACTGGAACTAATGAAAGGTAAATCTGAGATTTTTATTTTTCCACAAAACGCCTGTTTCTAGATCCAGCCATGGGTTTGTCTAATGATTGGATTTGATCCACTTTGAATATACTGCAATCTACTGCTTAAGAAATATAATAAAAGTTTGGTATTCTAGACCTCCACTGTGTTTTGGCTTTTGTAAAGTTTTAAGCTATTCTTGACGGTTTGTTTTTCCATAAAAATTTGAGATGTTTGAATCTAGTGACTTAAACCAAGGAAGAGTAGGTTATTAGGGATCAATGAAAATAGATAATTAATTTTTGGTAAAACCATCATTTTAATGGCAGCAACTCTCCCCATGAGTGATATAGGTAAACTGTTCCAACGTGTGAGATCCTCCTCTATTGTTTTTAATAAGGGGATATGTTAATCGTACCAAGTCTGAGAGCCTGGCGGAAAAATTTATGCCTAAATATCTAATTTTCCTGACTTTAGTGGGGTCCTAGAGGTTCTCTGGAAATTACAATTCAGAGGCAAAACTGTTGATTTACTCCAATTGATAGAGTAATCAGATATAGATGAGAACTTATCTATCAGTGTGATAGTCTTCAAAAGAGCCTTGTGAATTCCCAAGGAAAAGTAATACATCATCAGCATAAAGGCTAAGTTTATGGTCCATATTTTCAGTTTGAATCCCTTTAATATTTACATTTTGACGGATTGCGCTGCTAGCGGCTCAATGAAAATTACAAAAAGAGAGGGAGAGAGTGGGCAGCCCTGCCTAGTGCCCCTCTGCAGACTGAAACTTTGTGAAATGAGATCATTTGTCCTAACACGAGCATTCGGAGAGCTGTGTAGTGTTCTGATCCAGTTTATAAAGGATGAACCGAATCCAAATTTTTGCAGAAATGCTAGTAAGAATTTCCAATTTACCCGATCAAATGCCTTCTCTGCATCTAAAGACACGATTGTCGTCTCTAATTTGTTAATAGAACAATAGTCTAATATTTCAGTCGACGTGTATTATTGGCTGAGTGCCGACCCTTGATAAAGCCTGTTTGATCTGGATGTACAATAAATGGAGTAATACTTTCTAATCTTTGGCAAGGGCTTTGCAAATTATTTTAAGATCTACATTAATGAGAGAGATTGGCCTGTAGCTGGATGGGAATGTGGGGTCTTTGCCTGGTTTAAGAAGCAGGCTAATGTTAGCAGAGTTTAAGGTTGGAGATAAGATGTGGTCATTCTGAATCTGAGTTACCATTCTGAAAAAAATGGGAGCTAGTCAGACCAAAATTCTTTATAAAACTCGGCTGGAAAACCATCTGGGCCTGGGGCTTTATTATTTGGGAGATGCTGTAGGCTTCACTAAGTTCAGACAATGAAGAGGTAAATCAGAGCTGCAGCCTGCTGTCATTTAGTTTTGGTAGATTTATATTATTAAGAAATTCTTCAATTTCAGTATCAGATGGGTTAATCTGGGTGAATATAAGGCTTCATAGAAGTCTTTGAAATAGTTATTATTTGTTGTGGGTCATGAGTAATAATACCAGTCGAGTCTTTAATAGAAAAATAGCTGTTTTTTCTTTATTCAGTTTAATTGCTTGGCCAGGAATTTTCCAGATTATTTCCATGCTCAAAGTTTTCCAAACGCAGCCTCTGCAACATAAATTGTGTCCTTTTATCAATTATTTCATTTAGCTCCAGTTTCAGTTTCCTCAGGCTGATAATTGTATGTTCTTGTGGTGAAGCGGCATAGGCAGTTTCTAAAGATTAATTTTTTGTTCTAATTCTAACACAAGTGCTTTTTCTTTATTTTTCCAATGCGAGCAGTAAGATATATTTTGCCCCGCATTACTGCCTTTCCTGCTTCCCAAAGAACACATGGTGATATTCCTGGAATATCATTATATTCTAAGTATGCTGACCATTCCTTTTTGAAATAATTAATAAAATCTTCTCTTTAAGTAATGATGTATTAAATCTCCAGTTCCTGATTGGTGGTGTGACTCTTTTCTGTGTCAGAGACATAGACACCGGTGCATGATCGCTAATAGTGATAGGGTGAATCTGAGTGTCTGTGATATCCATCATTATGGAGCTGCTAACTAAAAAGTAATCTAAGCGGGAATGAGATTTGTGTACTGGTGAGAAAAAACTATAATCTCTCAAATGGGGTGATGTGAACGCCAAGCATCGCAAAGACCAAAATCCTTCATGTACTGTTTAAGAATGTCTGCAGACTGCCAGTTCCTCTGACTCACTCCTGTACTGAGCCTGTCAATATCTGCATTAAGTACCAGGTTGAAGTCTCCTCCTATTACAAGTGTGGTGTCAGAGTGATCTGAGAGTGAAGTGAACAAAGCATGAAAGAAGGAGGGGTCATCAACATTTGGTCCATATACTAGCAATACATAAATCTGTATTCTGTATAGATAAATTAAGTATTATAAATCTACCTTCAGGGTCTATTGTACTGTTGCTAATGTTAAAGTTTATCTTCTTGTTAATCAATATAGCTACACCTCTTTGTTTGGAGTTATAGCAGGCTGAGTACGTGTGGGGAACTGTGGAGAGGAAAGAGTGAGCACAGATGTTTTGGACACATGTGTCTCCTGTAGAAAAACCACATCTGCTTTTAAGTCTTTTAACCGATTAAAAATTTTTAGTCTCTTTTCCCTCGAACCAGCCCCGTGCACATTCCATGAGACAAATCTGAGTGTGCTCATATTTAAACTAACTGATGGACTGTTGTGTGCTCACTAAAGATGTGTGTGTGTGTGTGTACATATGTTTGTATGTCTGTGTAGATTCTCAGTCATCCAGGTCATATAGTCTCTGGAGCTTGAAAAAGGCGACTGGACTTCTTTTTGTTTCTTGAAGACGTTTCACCTCTCATCCGAAAGGCTTCTTCAGTTCTCAACCAAATGGTGGAGAGACCCAGGTATTTAAACCCCTGTGGGCATAGTCCCCCTGGAGGTGGTTAGACCCTCTATTGATCATGTGCGTGAACACATGTCCCAGGTGTGAAGGGGGCGTGTGGTCATATTTAATCAGTGGTTTCAGTTGAAACCAATTTAGGACTCCGCTCCATTGTTTCCTGTGGCCTATTGAGGTCACTGGAACAAAGGTGTGAATGGGGGTTGAGACGTCTGGGAAGGGAGCTCAGGACAGCACTGTAAGCGGGGGAAAGTTGGTGACGTAATCCACCTCCTCTGTTCAATGATGGTTGTTCACAGTGGACATAGATGGCTTCTTTCACTCCTCTTTCAAACCATCTGTTTTCCCTGTCCAAAATGTGGACATTGGCATCCTCAAAAGAGTGCCCTTTTTCCTTCAGATGCAGATGTACTGCTGAATCTTGTCCTGTCGAGGTGGCTCTTCTATGTTGTGCCATTCGTTTGTGAAGAGGCTGTTTGGTTTCACCAATGTAGAGGTCCGAGCACTCTTCACTGCACTGAACAGCATACACTACATCGCTGATCTTGTGTTTGGCGGGTTTGTCCTTGGGATGAACCAGTTTTTTGTCTTAGGGTGTGACTTGGTTTGAAGTATACTGAGATGTCATGCTTGGAGAAAATTCTTCTGATTTTCTCTGACAAGCCCGACACATATGGGATGACAATGTTGTTCCTCTTGTCCTTCCTATTCTCTGTAGTTTGTGTTTGGCCTTCATTCCTGTGCATCTTAGCTGATTTGATGAAGGCCCAGTTGGGGTAACCGCAGTTTTGAGGGCTTTCTTAATGTGTGTGTGTTCCTTATGCTTCCCTTCTGCCTTAGAGGGAACACTTTCCGCACGGTGTTGTAGGGTCCTGATCACCCCAAGTTTGTGTTCCAGAGGGTGGTGGAGTCAAAGAGGAGATACTGGTCTGTGTGTGTGGGCTTCCGGTAAACTTCAATGTTGAGGCTTCCATCTTCCTCGATAAGCACCGCACAGTCCAGGAATGGTAACTTGTTATCTCTGGTGTCCTCCCTGGTAAAACGTATGTATTTATCCACTGAGTTGATGTGACGAGTGAAGGCTTCTACTTCATGGGTTTTGATTTTGACCCAGGTGTCATCTACATATCTGTACCAGTGGCTAGGTGCCATCCCTTTGAAAGAACCAAGAGCTTTACTTTCCACTTCCTCCATGTAAAGGTTGGCTACAATGGGAGACACTGGGGAGCCCATGCTCATCCATGCTTCTGTCTGTAGAATCCATCATTGTATTTAAAATATGTTGTGGTAAGGCAGAGATCTAAAAGTGCACAAATCTGATCGGGGTGAGGCTGGTTCTGTTCAGTAAGGAATCGTCTTCCTGTAGTCGTCTTCTGACGGTCTCCACTGCCTCAGTTGTGGGTATGCAATGAAAAGTGAAACACATCAAAGGACACCATGGTTTCATCTGGATCCAGTACAAGATTCTGGACCTTGTTAGTAAAATCTGTAGAGTTTTCAATGTGGTGGGGGTGTGATGCCAACAAGCGGTGATAAGATGGTGGCGAGGTGTTTGAAAATGTTTAGGTGACCGAGTTTATACTGCTGATAATGGGTCGAAGTGGGACTCCTTCTTGTGGATCTTTGGGAGTCCATAAATGCATGGAGTGGCTTCTCCAGGGTACAGGGGCGGTAGTAAGTGGGGCGGTCAATGGCTTTTTCCTTTTCAAGTTGTTGCAGGCAAGCAAACAACTTTTTTCTTGTAGTTGCTTGTGGGATCACGTCTCAAGACCTCATAAGTATTGTTGTCACTGAGGAGTGTAGTAATTTTGTTGTGGTAATCCGATGAATTTCAGCACAACCGTGCACCTCCCCTTGTCGGCTGGCAGTATGGTGATGTTTTGATCCTTGCTTAGGGCTGTGATGGCCTTCTTCTCCTGAATGGTGAGGTTGGATGGAGGAAGTCTTGCACTGGAGAGAGTGGCTGAAACTTTCATCCTGATCTGTTCTGCTACAGGATGAGAAAGTTTGTTATTTCTTATAGCGGTTTTCTGTTGCTGTGATGAGGTCTACTATAGGAAGCTGTTGTGGGGCTATGGCAAAGTTGAGTCCTTTGGCTAGCACATTTTCTTCTGGTTTGGTGAGGACCCTGTCTGATAGGTTTCTTCACCCACTTTCCTTGGTTTCCATTGCTTATCGTGTCGTCCTGTTTGTTAACAGATGAATTGGTATGCCTTGGTTTGCAGAGTTTGAAATTTACGTAGTTGTCTTTCCTTGCCTTTGATGTGTTGTGCGAGCTGGGCTTTGTCCACAAATGTAGAAACTTCTGCGATGGTGGTGAGGTAAGAGTGATGAGAGTTTCTGCTGAGTCTGGTGGATTTTGTTCTGGAGTGCATCTATGGTGAAATGGTGAAATGGACCTGTCTTATCCTTTCACTCAAAAGGTGGTTCTGTGCTCTCCATATGTTCTGTATGTTGGCGTGTGCCCTTTATATTGATGTGTGCGTGTGTATGTGCGCTGTATGTTGGTGTGTGTGCATCTGCGCTGTATGTTAGTGTAGTAAACTGTAGCATTGTAAGTGACGTAAACATATTGCTGAGTGCAGAAAGAAAAAAGACATTTAAAAGTGACCTAAGTGACATAAGAATGAAATTAGATGAGGGGAAAACAAAACAGAACAAACAAACAAACAACGATCACGGTACTATGCTGACTCGTCGGCGTTATGGTACTACTTAGACAGATTAGACTATTTAATGGTACTGTTAGATGGTTGAAAAAAAAAAACTCAGAAAAGAACGTTAATATGGACACAGATCACCTGATCGATCAGCAGAGCCATGGCGTGGTGTTTTTGTCTCGGTAAAGCTGTCCGTTCACATACAGTTTGTCCACGGCGATGACAGCCCGGGAGCCTCCCTGCATGAACTTCTTCCGGATGGGGAATAGGGCCTTGCGTCGCTCCAGAATCTCCTTTGGAAACTGGTCGTTGACGCTGAAGTCCGTCCCTCTCAGCTCCCGGCCGCGGCTCTTCACCAGCTCTTTTTCTTTGAAGTGTTCGAATTTGGCCACGATCGGTCTGGGTCTGCGTGCTCCGGGTCGCTTCCCTCCCAGGCGGTGGACTCTATGGAAGGCGATGGTCTTCACGGCGTCCTCCGGGAGCTTCAGGTGAGTTTGGATAAATTCCTTCACTGTAGCCTCTGGGTCCTCCTCTGCCTACCTGAAAACACAAGATTTTCTCTCATGCTGCGGGCCTGAAGCTCGATAATCGATTCTTTAATTTTCTTATTTTCTTCTGAGAGCCGGGTCGTTTCCTCGGTGAGGGAATTCACGACTCTCTGAGGACAGCGTTTTCAGAAGCCAGTGTTTCCACCTGATGCTGGCTGAACTCGACTGACTCCCGCAGGGCCTGAAACTCCTTGTGGAGGATTTCAACCAGGGCCAAGCGGGCGTCAAAGCTGGACAATTTGTTATTAATGGACTCCAGAATGTCCACAATATTGGTGGTGGGTGGCGAAGTTGCCTCTGGGGAATCTTCTGGGCGGCTTCTTTTTGTGGACGGCGTTCCTTTGCTGGTGGAGGGAGTCGGCATCTTGTCTGTTTTCCCCATGACGACTCGCTCAAAACACCCGTCGATTGTACCGCAGCAACTATCCAGGTCCTCTTCACCGTCCTCCAGATTGTTGAAAATAATTTAAGTTAGGCTAAGAACTACCTATATTTTTTAGTTTTAAGCCTGTCTAGTTATAAATTGGCGAAAAAAAAAAGGCTAATCACGCAAATGTTGCTGATAGAGTCACGCCGCCATTAACGATACTGCCGAGATTCACAAGTCTCGCATGACTACAGCATAGTCTCCGTGCCACCTAGATTGTTAATGGTAGATGTGTGCAGGCCCCATCAAAGACTGTAAAAGTTTCTCCCGGTCACTGAACCCCCTGCACCAGGGTGCTCAATCACCAGGGCCAGGGCCAAGCAGCCCCAGCTTGAGCAACCTCCGCATCCTGAGCAACCTGAGTTTCCTGTGCCTGAGCTGCTGAGCCCCCCGTCATCACTGCACGCACTGAGCAGCCCAGTCGACAGAAGAGAATCCTGTGACTCCTGAGCTTCCTGTGTCCCCAGAGTCTCCAGTGCCACCCCTGTCCCAATCTACCTGAGCCGGAGAGCCCAAAACCCAATTCAGTGGGTTCTGCTTTGCCTGTACCCGTGCCTGAGTCAAGTGGTCCTACGACACCTGTACCAGATATCTCTTGTTGCTTGTTGCCATTTTCGTTGGTCCCAGGAATCTACCTTGTTGATGGCCTCCAGCCAACCCAAATACAGCAAGTCAGTGAATATGGAAGAAAGATTAGATTAACAAAAATTAAAAAAAGTTTATACAAAAAGTAGTATTAAATATTAAAAAATATAATAGGAAATCAAATTAAAATAGTATTTGAGAATTAATTCTAAACATTACAATAACTGTGTAACTTGTAATAAATGAATACTTTTATAATGCAGAACATGTTGGCAACAGAAATATAAATGTTGTAAAGATCATTGTGTACGTCACTGTACATGCCATCAATGCCACATTCTCAGACTGTTTTTCAAAGCGGCTAAAATAAAAAATAGACAATAAGCCAGGAAGGCTCTATCAGTTCATATCTAAAAAGAAAAATGTGCAAAGAGTGTCTAGTACACCTACACATTTTTATCAAGTATTCTTTCAAGGACAACAAAGAGGAAATGTCGACGCATGAAACTGTGATTGTGTGTGATTAGAGCTGCTGGAGAGTGAAAATTTCAACCAGCAAAAGGGTCAGTCATACCACACCATACAAATAATGTACAACTGTCTTCACTAATCTGGGCTGATATGTGGAAAGATTAAAGTTTTTTTGCATGGGCCCCTGGTTACTGGTGTGGGGAGCTTGGGTAGATGCTGCCTTGTGGTCTTGGGGACCTGGGTGCTTGCGGTGATGGGGTCACCCCGTTTCCTCTCCCTGTGCTGAAATATCTTTGCCCCCTTGGGCAAAGATATTTAAATCACACATATATGTGTTGGCCCTGCAACAGGCTGGCAACCTGTACAGGGTGTACCCCACCTTTCACCCTATGGCAGCAGCTGGGTTAGGGTCCAGCCCCCCCGTGACCCCAAACAAAATCAGCGGAAGAGAATGGATGGGCATATTACTGCCATCAATGGCAGTAATATGCCCATCCACATCAGTGGTTCACGTGGGTCATGTCAGGATGTCTGTTTGGCATTTCCAGGATTCTGGGGTGCCCACAGATCCCGTGTGTCTGTTAGGGGGCAGTTAGATACCAAATGGGTTTACCAAATGGGGTCAGCTGGTCCTGGACTCAGGAATTTTTGTTTTTTTATTTGTGTGTGTGTGTGTCAGGGTTATTATAGTTAACGAAAATGAACGAAATAACGAAAACTGAAATTGAAAAAACACTGTCATTAAGCAAAATAAATAAAAACTAAAATTAAAAGGAAAAAACGATAACTAACTAAAACTGTATTGTGAGTTTAAAAAACTAACTGAAACTAATAATTATCGATAAAATTACCTTCCTTTTCTTGTTTGTCATTTTATTTAAAAGCCTTTTGGATTGATCATTTTCCGCTCTCCGAGTTTAAGCTCGGAGCGCTGTTGGGCAGCTTTGCAGCACGTAGTGCTGCTGTCTTGTGAACAGTTGGTTGTTGAATATATTTCTTTAAATGGTATCTTTGGTTGAGTCTTTATTACACAATAGTCACTCTTGTGCCTTGAATCTTGCACCTGACAAAGTATGAAAAACTAAAACTAATACTGAAACTAACGAAACTAAACTAAAACTAAGCAGTAAACCCAAAATAAAAACTAATAAAAATGAGCAAAACACTCTGAAAACTAATTAAAACTAACTGAATTAAAGAAAAAAAGTAAAAACTAACTAAAACTAAACGATAATGTAAAATCCAAAACTATTATAACCCCTGGTGTGTGTGTGTGTGTGTGTTTTGTCTATCTGTTATGACTGGAAGGTTGACTGGTGTTGTGGCTCAGCATACAGAGGGGCCCCCAAAATGGGATCGTTCTGCATGCTTGAAACCACACTCTGTGGTGGGGTAGTAGGGGCAGTGGGTGCTCTGGGGTGTGGGTCACTTCAGGCACTGGACTTGCTTTACCTGCCCTGCAGTTGGGTGTAGGAAACCAGGGTGCTTACTGCTGGGTGTCAGGCAGTTCTTCTGTACCTGTGACCTCGGGGCTGTGTTCTTGGCTTGTGGTGGGGAAGTTCGCCACCTCAAGTTCTTGCCTCAAGTGGAGGAGTTTAAGTATCTCGGGGTCTTGTTCACGAGTGATGGGAGAAGGGAACGGGAGATCGACAGGCGGATCGGGGCTGCTTCTGCAGTGATGCGGACGCTGCACCGGTCCGTCGTGGTAAAGAGGGAGCTTAGCGTAAAAGCGAAGCTCTCGATTTACCGGTCGATCTACGTTCCTACCCTCACCTATGGTCATGAGCTTTGGGTAGTGACCGAAAGAATAAGATCACGAATACAAGCGGCAGAATGAGTTTCCTTCGAAGGGTGGGCTGGCCTCTCCCTTAGAGATAGGGTGAGGAGTGCGGCCATCCAGGAGGGGCTCAGAGTAGAGCCGCTGCTCCTCCACATCGAAAGGAGCCAGTTGAGGTGGCTCGGGCATCTGATTAGGATGCCTCCTGGCCGCCTCCTGGGTGAGGTGTTCCGGGCATGTCCCACCGGGAAGAGGCCCCGTGGTAGACCCAGGACACGCTGGAGAGATTATGTATCTCGGCTGGCCTGGGAATGCCTTGGGGTCCCTCCGATGAGCTGGAGAGGTGGCTGGGGAGAGGGAAGCCTGGGCTCTCTGCTTAGGCTTCTGCCCCGCAACCCGGCCCCGGATAAGCGGAAGAAAATGGATGGATGGATGGATGGATGGGAGGAAATGTTTTAAAATGTTCATGCGTTAAATTTCATTCAGATAAAGTGTCATTTTAAAAGATGAGGATGGTTCTAAAATAAAAGCAATTAGAAGGTGTTTTGTATGGCATTGTTTGTGTGTGGGTTGATTATTGGGGGGGGGGGGGGGGGCAGCAGGCATTGTGCTCCTTGGAGGGGGCTCACCCTTTTCATACTTTGAAAACCCCCTGGTCTAGCACACCGTGTTCTTTCACCAGTAGTCTGCCTTAACGAAACATGCCACTGAATGCTATTGCGCATGTGTGAATTTCACCAGAGATAGACGGACAGGAAGACATCTCACTCCCTTAAAAATAAAATCATCAGTAATAAAAAACTACTATCATCGACAATGAAATTTGTCATCAACTATTTTTATTGTTGACAATGTCGACTAATCATTGCAGCCCTAGTGGATACAGCACTATGGACAGGCCTGGCAGGAATTTTCCAACATAGTTTCACTAGCCCAAGCAGCTGGTGCACGTTTGAGGGGCGGGGCATCTTGGCAATAGTGGCCACCTTGCTCTCATCAGGCTTCACACCATCTGCATTAATGATGTTTCCAAAGAACTGCAGTTCAGTTTTCCCAAAGTGACACTGGCCCTGTTCAGCTTGAGACCAGACACTTTGACTGCCCGCAGAACCGCATCCAGACGGCGATCATGCTTCTCCTTAGCAGATCCAAAACCAGGATTTCATCCATCACAGCAACGATCCCCTCCAGATCTTTGAGCAAATTACTCATCAGTCACTGGAAAATCTCAGGAGTAGATGTAATCCCGAATGGCAGGCGTTTTGAAGCAAAAACAGCCTATTGGGGTAATGAATGTGGTCAGTCTTTGGCAGCTGGGTCCAGCGGAATTTGCCAGAACCCACTAGAGGCATCCAGAGTGGAGAAAACCTTGGCTTCAAGCAGAACTTCTACTTATCCCTGATGACCTGGAGGTCACTGCTGTTCTCCTATCCACTCTCCGTCCCCTTACAGGAGCTACAGTGGCTCTCAATTACCTGGTGAGTGTCTCAACAATTACCTGGTGAGAATCTGTTGGAGTGCGGTGTGACGGCTGTTAAACTAGCTACACTACACATTCTGGCTACAGCAGTACAGAAGTATCATGAAGAGATATGCTACGGCTGTCAAGTTGAACATCTTAGCCAGGATCAACACACCTGTCTGCACGATATGTCTGATTTCTTCTATGCCCGCCATTATAATAAAGTGATGGAAAAGATTCTGGTCGGGTCGCCTCATTCCTGCCATCAACCTCTTCTTGTGGTCCAACAGTGTGATGGACGCACGCAAGGATTTCACAGAGATTGTAGACGCTCAGGTGCCTGAACCGAAGCACATATAAACATCATAGAGGCAATAGACAACCTGTTCTTCTTTTTGAAAGAAGAACCAGATATTTTTCTGATGATCTACAGCAGAGCTTCTCACGGTGGAAAACGATTGGATCGGCAAACATAGATTATGTGTGACGCATTCTCTGTATTTGGCTTTTTTTCATGTTATTGAAATTTTTAAAAATGGTTATCCCACAATCTAGTCATGTATGTATGTATCGCAGTGATCATGGAAAAACACACTGCATAAAATAATCCTGATCACCATCATGTACAGGGAAAGCATGACCAAAAAAGCAATCGCATCCTACTAGAGGAGACTGTCTCTTCAAAAATATATTGTGGCAGAGGTGCCACTGGAGCAAAGACTCATAAGACTGTTTATGTTGATGTTTGGGTGTTTTAGCTATCAGTGTTTATCAGTTAGTCAGTGATGTTGTGTTGGTCTCACTGTGATTTTTGGTTTGTGATGTCAGTTACATGTTGTTATTGAGGGTGGCTGATAACGGCCACTATTACTGAGATGGCTATGGGGGCTGATGACCTTAGGCTATTTTTCCTGGATGAGTTGTTCTGGCTTTGTGCTAATAAAGGTGCAGTTCCTGTGGGCAACCAGTTGGTGGCCACAGGAATAGCAGAAAGCTACGAGGTCTCTTTGATCTGCAACTGAAGCTCATCGTTCAAAACATCACATACTATGTCCAAGCAAAAAAAACTATGGTTCAAGCAATAGGTGTGTATCTTCCTATCTAAGGGGGGAAAAAAGAGTTCTTACAGACTTCTTGTATTTCTCTTATCACATCTGCACGAGGTCCATTAGGTGACCTCACAGTCATGTATACTTTAAACATTCATCCCCAACTACCAGGGTCTGAGCTACTTTAGTTTCTGTTTTTAAAATCCAAAGTTAAAACTTCTGAATATTCTGTTTTTTATTCAACCATAATAAACCCATCACCACTGTGAAAAGCATTATTGCATTAGGTTCTCATCATCCTTTTCTAGCTGCGTGAGTCTTAGGCCGCATCTCTCTTAAAAACAAGTGTAGACTCAAACACTCAGGCTGTTGTTACAAAGATCAAATCTGTAATTAGTTTGGCATTTTTTTACATTGACAGAGATGTTCTTCATCTATTTGGGCACATAAAATTGTGAGGACAACTCAGTTTCTACAGACTCAGCCCACTCACTCTGTTCTTTTCAGCTTTTTAAACAGCGCACACTGTGAGAATAGGGATAGGTTTTTTATTGGATCCATTCTACAGCAAAACATGTGGAAATATTCCAGTTTGAACTGTCAAAATATGTACATTCAGAAAAATGTGTCAGGTATGGGGCTCATCAAATATAAACAGTACACGACACAAACTTCTTATGCTCCAGCAGAAGAGCCGTGGCAGCAACAGATTCCTCAGGCCTGACCCAATGTTTGTGGGCCAGTACATTACAGGATCTATAAAACTCTCTGTGTCCATGGCGTCTTCTATTGTGAAATGAGTGATATGTGGCTCTGATGAGCAAAAATGTTTCGTCATGGCATAGAAATCAGTGTTAATGAAAAAAGTATAGAAGTATGCTTTATGGTCATTTTGGCTTCCAAACAAAAGGGTTATTATTAAAGCAAACACGTCAAGACCGAGAAGAAGATCAGATTCAGTTTTAGTGTGCTATAGAAACACCATATTTCAGAGTCAGTCAGTCAGAATACTTTATTGATCCCAAAGGGAAATTACTACTGTTACAGCTGCAACCGTTTCATTTAAACGAGTAAACCTAAAACACAATAACATAACATACACTAAAGGCATAATAACATACACTAAAGGCATAACATACACTAAAAGCATAAAGTTGAGATGTTTCCACTGCATCTTTCTGTTCTGACTTTAAACTCTTTCTGTTGGCTGCAGTTAGAAGATATAACCTATGGTGCTGAAAGCTGGTATAGATCCTTTCAGAAAAAATAAAACCAGTGATCATCCTAATTTAGTGGAAAAGTAGTTTAAGTTTATTTATCCAATGCAAAAGATAGGCTTAACCAACAGGTTGTGAATTTAAATCAAACATAGGAGTGATGGATGGACATAGGGGGTAATACAGAAGATTGTGGTATCGAGCATGTATCATTCAATGCACACAATGGTTAAAGTGTGTGAAAACATATATCTTTAATGATTAAAAGGTCTTCTAACAGTCCTTAGTGTTTTAGGGAAAAAAGCTCCTGATGTTATTCAGCTCCACCTGTCAGGGTTCTTGTCGAGCTTACATTGATCAAAACAACGGTGCATTATAAAATAATGGTGTATGAGGTTATGTTTCTTTTATGAATAAAAACATTTTACGGCTCGCATGTCAGACACTTTGTTTTTTTTAGCTGATTATTAGGGACGTACAACTAGATAGGTAACACTATTCTAAACCTGTGATGTTTTACTTTATGTTCTGACTTTATTGAGTCAAATTTATAACGCTGTTAGAAAAGGATGATGAGAACTTAAAGCAATTATGCTTTTCACAGTGGTGATGGGTTTAAGAAAATGCAGATGTGATAACAGAGATACAACAAGGCTGTAAGAACTATTCCGCCCCCTTAGATAGGAAAATACACACCTATTGCTTGAACCATAGTTTTTTACTTGGACATAGTGTGTGATGTTTTAAATGAAAAGATGTTTTAAACATATATTTTTGAAGAGACACAGTCTCCTCCAGTAGGATATGATTGGTTTTATTCATGCTTTCCCTATACATGATGGTGATCAGGATTATTTTATGCAGTGTGTTTTTCCATGATCACTGTGATACATACATGACTAGATTATGGGATAACCAGGGTTTTTTTTTTATTTCAATAGCATGAAAAAAAGGAAAATACAGAGAATGCGTCACACACATAATCTATGTTTGCTGATCCAATCGTTTTCCACTGTGAGAAGTTCTGCTGTAGATCATCAAAAATATCTGGTGTTTCAAAAAGAAGAACAGGTTGTCTATTGCCTCTATGATGTTAATGAAGGCTTCAATTCAGACACCTGGGCTTCCATAAGCCCTGTGAAATCCTTGTGTGCATCCATCACACTGTTGGACCACAAGAAGAGATGGATGGCAGAATGAGGCGATCTGACCAGAATCTTTTCATCACTTTATCATAATGGTGGGCATAGAAGAAATCAGGCATATCGTGCAGACAGGTGTGTTGATCCTGGCTAGGATGTTCGACTCGACAGCCGTAGCATATCTCTTCATGATACTTCTGCACTGCTGTAGCCAGAATGTGTAGTGTAGCTAGTTAACAGCCATCACACCGCACTCCAACAGATTCTCACCAGGTAATTGTTGAGACACAGGAGGTGCTGAAAAAGGTGTGTCAATATGGGTCTGATCAATACCAGTGTAATGAGATCAATACTTTAGCTTCAGTTTCTCTCCTGTATGCAGTTCTGCAGTTTCATCAAAGATGCCAGTTGACTGTTTAAGTGCCACTCCTGTGACAGCACAGAGCAGGCACACTTTGAAAATGTTACATGTCACATGACGCTATAACAGTTTTTTGACATTATAGCGTCATGTGACATGTAACATTTTACTTAGGAAAAAAGGAATTAGCTTTAAATATTTTATAATGTTGTGTGTGATAATTTTGTACAACTTTTTAAGAAAAAATCCAGAAAATGAGTGAATGAAGGGATATTTTTATTATGTTTTTGTATTATACTTCCTGAACACTATACCTGGAAAAAAAAACTCAATTTATTCTTGAGTGATCATCTTGTACACTTTATTTAAGAAAAAAATAATAACTCAAGACATTACAATGTATGGGGAAATTGTTTTGTTACTATTCTGTTGTTTTAGAACAAAAACTTGTATTTTTTATTTTGAAGTATTTTCTATTAACCTATAAAGTTTGCCCAGTTGTATCCTGGGTTTTTACTAATTAATGATCCAAAGGAAAAAAATCTCAAAACACTTAAACGTCATGAAAATTCTTTATAATTATTAAAAAGTATCAATATCGGCAATACTGGCCCTGTATTTACTTGGTATCTGATCAATACCAAATCTTGCAGTATCACGCTGCTTCGCACACCACTACTCCGCATAGTGTCTCTTTTTTTTCCCTTCTTCCTTTTTTCCTTCTCTTACCCCATGGTGAGTTTTGACCACCTAATAGGTGCTTAGTGCCCTCTGTGGGACATTTAAAGGAATTGCATCTTGTTAAACACATTAAATCCCATTGCCTTCTCCGTAAAAACTCATCTGGGTTACACATTATGAGAATGTTTTTTATTTACCTGCTGAGTGATTTTATGATAATGTAAGTTGCTTTTCTACTGACAAACTGTCTTTTACAATGGATTAATAAAGAATTTATAAAAACATAAATAAAATGACTTGCCTTGTAAAAGTAGCATTACTATACAGTGTTTACCAAAGATGTATGACCTGCACTGATGGCAGTGGAGTTTGAGTTTAGAAGCCACGGACCTAACATCATCAGTAAGACCTGTGCTGTCTGAGCATATTAAACCTGTGTGGCTTTATTAATAACATATTTACCTTATTTCCTTCTAACTATAGGTTCTTTTGTTTCTTACTTATTTTCCTCTGTTCCTCATTCTCAGCAATTGTGTGAACAACATTTTTAAATGTTCAGAGTTAAGTGCTGAGTACAGAGGATCTGTCTCACAGGTCTGCACTGTCTTTTAAACAGACTCTGAGGAGCATCTGGAGAACCTCCTGCAGGAGCTGATGGTGAAGGCAGTCTGCTCCTGAGGCCTTGACATGCTTTTAAACTATCTGTTTACTATTAACACCGTACAGTAGTGATGGGTTGATGAGGCGTCATGAAGCGTTTCGACACATTGCCAAACTGTACTGATACTGTGTCGACACTGTGTTACTGAATACTGACACCTGCTGGAACTTAAAAATCCCACAAGGCAAGCTAGTTGACAGACTCAACTGATACTGATGTGATGACCTAGTATATACAATAATATAATTTGTCACTGTATTTTACATTGTATTATTTCATATCTTCATTTAAATTTAAAATATCTGTGATATTTTTAGATACAGTCAATAAATATTGTGAACATGTAACATAACGTGAAACTATAAGTGAACATGTTGTTGTGATTGAGGATGCTTGTGGAGTGAGCTCAGGGTTGTTCTTCCATGCCCCATTTTCTTCTGCTTTTTCAAATATAATTTTTACTGAGCATTTAAACTTAACATTATTACAGTATCCACATGTTGCTCATTTCATATATTTCTAAATCAAACCCAACATATCACACAACACATCATAACACACACAAAAATTGAATCTTCAAATTTATTAATCACTTTAAACTTTTAAGATAGGGACTGTGCTTAGAAATGTGGATCTCAGGGCTCTGTCAACATGAACTCTATGGGACTGAATTTCTGGGATGTGCAGCTCCTGTAGAAAAAGAAATAACTATCAAGGTCACAAAAAGCAGGACATTGTGTCATGGCCGGGGAGGAAACGGGCAAGGAAGGGCAAAAACGCAGGACTCCAGGGGTAACTTAAAAGGGCGTTTATTCCACCGGGGAAACACAAAAATACAAAAACCTTGGAAGGGAGGCACAGGGAGACGAAGGGCAGGCGCAGGGAACACGGGAACACAGGAACACAGAAACACACGGACACACAACGTCAACGACGCGACAGAGAACAAATGAAAACTGAGGGCTTAAATACACAATGGGTAATCAGGGCAAGAGGAAACAGCAGGGAACAACAGGTGAGGCAAATGAAACTAATTACACAGGGGAAGCAAAGCTAAACACAAGCACAAGGAAATCACATTGGCAAAATAAACAGGAAGTGATAAACCAAGGAACACGCAGACAAGTCACAACACTGGGAACATGACAAACATACAGGGAGGACAAACTCAGGAAATAAACTATTAACACAAAACGCTGGGCCAACGGCCCAGGACATGACAGTACCCCCCCCTCAAAGGCCGGCTCCCGCCGGCCAAAACCAGAAACAAAACCAGACAAGGGCGGGCGGCGGGGGACCCGGAAGGAGGGCCCGAAACAAAAACAGCCAGGGAGCAAACAAAGTCAGGAACAAACCCAAAAACACAAGGAAGCACTGGAGCAAGGGAAGAGCACAAGGGCAAAAAACAATAAGCAAAGGAACAGAACAAAGAAAAGCAATGGCACAAGCTGAATAACAGTCCAAAAACCAGAGCAAAACATGGGATGAGAAAACAAAAAACAACCGGATGAAATAAAAAGCGACAGCACAAGGCCGGAGAGCTCCAATGTCCAAAACAGGGGGTCAAAACAAGGAACAGTTCAGGAGCTATGACAAAACAAAAACAGCAGGGGAAAAAAACAGTCCACAGTTCAGGGGAGTCAGTGGGAAATCCAAAACAAAAAACACACAGGTCAGGAGGCCGCAGGGGCCAAGGGGCCACAAAGCAAAGTCCCAACGAGGGAGGCCGACCGCGCTCCCAGCGGCGGCGGCGACGAGGACGAGGAGGAATCACTGGAGGCCGACCGCGCTCCCAGCGGCGGCGGCGACGACGAGGGGAAGTCACTGGAGGCCGACCGCGCTCCCAGCGGCGGCGGCGATGGGGAGCAGGCACCGGAGGCCGACCGCGCTCCCAGCGGCGGCGGCGGAGACGAGGAGAAGACACTGGAGGCCGACCGCGCTCCCAGCGGCGGCGGCGACGGGGAGCAGGCACCGGAGGCCGACCGCGCTCCCAGCGGCGGCGGCGGAGACGAGGAGAAGACACTGGAGGCCGACCGCGCTCCCAGCGGCGGCGGCGGAGACGAGGAGAAGACACTGGAGGCCGACCGCGCTCCCAGCGGCGGCGGCGGAGACGAGGAGAAGACACTGGAGGCCGACCGCGCTCCCAGCGGCGGCGGCGGAGACGAGGAGAAGACACTGGAGGCCGACCGCGCTCCCAGCGGCGGCGGCGGGAGACGAGGAGAAGACACTGGAGGCCGACCGCGCTCCCAGCGGCGGCGGCGGAGACGAGGAGAGAAGACACTGGAGGCCGACCGCGCTCCCAGCGGCGGCGGCGGAGACGAGGAGAAGACACTGGAGGCCGACCGCGCCCCCAGCGGCGGCGGCGGCGACGACGAAGACACACCAGAGCCGCAACATGCCCGGACTCCCCTGAGCCCAGGGCGGTCAAGGACACAGGAAACTCGGAAGGTCCGAACCGAGCGGGACCCCCTGGCGGCTCGGACTGAGCGGAACACTCGAAGACTCCGGCGGCTCGGACTGAGCGGAACACTCCGAAGACTCCGGCGGCTCGGACTGAGCGGAACACTCCGAAGACTCCGGCGGCTCGGACTGAGCGGGACCCCCTGGCGGCTCGGACTGAGCGGGACCCCCTGGCGGCTCGGACTGAGCGGGACACTCCGAAGACTCCGGAGGCTCGGACTGAGCGGGACCCCCTGGCGGCTCGGACTGAGCGGAACACTCCGAAGACTCGGACTGAGCGGGACCCCCTGGCGGCTCGGACTGAGCGGGACCCCCTGGCGGCTCGGACTGAGCAGGACTCTCCGGCGCGGAGCGCTCGGACTGAGCGGAGACCCCCATCGGCTCGGACTGAGCGGGACCCTCTGGCGCGGAGTGCTCGGACTGAGCGGGACCCCCTGGCTCGGACTGAGCGGAGACCCCCATCGGCTCGGACTGAGCGGGACCCTCTGGCGCGGAGCGCTCGGACTGAGCGGAGACCCCCATCGGCTCGGAATGAGCGGAGACCCCCATCGGCTTGGAGTGAGCTGAGCCCATGGGCTGAACGGGGCCTACATAGTGAGGCACCGGATGCGTAGGCTGGGGACCGCGGAACAGGGCACACTGCTGCTTTATTGAGCAGCAGGGGCTGCTCGAGGAATAGCCGAGGTGCAGGGGACTGCGTGGAAGCAGGCCGGGAGACGACTGGCCGCGTGGAAGCAGGCCGGGAGACGACTGGCCGCGTGGAAGCAGGCCGGGAGACGACTGGCCGCGTGGAAGCAGGCCGGGAGACGACTGGCCGCGTGGAAGCAGGCCGGGAGACGACTGGCCGCGTGGAAGCAGGCCTGGAGCGAGAGAGAGCAGACTGCGTGGAAGCAGACCGAGAGCTAGGGAGATCTGGCTGCGTGGAAACAGACCGAGAGCTAGGGAGATCTGGCTGCGTGGAAACAGACCGAGAGCTAGGGAGATCTGGCTGCGTGGAAACAGACCGAGAGCTAGGGAGATCTGGCTGCGTGGAAACAGACCGAGAGCTAGGGAGATCTGGCTGCGTGGAGGAAACAGACCGAGAGCTAGGGAGATCTGGCTGCGTGGAAACAGACCGAGAGCTAGCTAACACTGGGGCCTGAGAGGGAGCTGACACAACTGGAGCTACAGAAGGAGCAGGAGCTGAGGGAACTGGGACCAAACCGAAGGAACTAAGACAGGGGCTGAGGGAAACTGACTGAGAGGGCACTGAAACAGCTGACACTGGGGACCGAGGAAGAGTTACTGGAGCTAGAGCTGACTGAGGCGAGGGGGAGCGACTGGAGCTAGAGCTGACTGAGGGCGAGGGAGAGCGACTGGAGCTAGAGCTGACTGAGGGCGAGGGGGAGAGCGACTGGAGCTAGAGCTGACTGAGGGCGAGGGAGAGCTGCTGGCTGCGTGGGAGCAGACTGAGGGAGAGCCGACTGCGTGGAGACTGACTGAGAGCTAGAGAGAGCCGACTGCGTGGAGACTGACTGAGAGCTAGGGAGAGCTGAGGCTGAGGGAGCTGATGCGGGGAGGGCTGGCTCTGGGGAAGGTGAAGCGGGGAGAGCTACAGAGGCTGACTGAGACTGAGCGGTGGCTGGAGCGACAGCTGACTGAGACTGGGAGGTGGCTGGAGCGACAGCTGACTGAGACTGGGAGGTGGCTGGAGCGACAGCTGACTGAGACTGGGAGGTGGCTGGAGCGACAGCTGACTGAGACTGGGAGGTGGCTGGAGCTACAGCTGACTGAGACTGGGAGGTGGCTGGAGCTACAGCTGACTGAGACTGGGAGGTGGCTGGAGCTACAGCTGACTGAGACTGGGAGGTGGCTGGAGCGACAGCTGACTGAGACTGGGAGGTGGCTGGAGCTACAGCTGACTGAGACTGGGAGGTGGCTGGAGCTACAGCTGACTGAGAGACAGGCTGAAGAGGCACTGTGGACGACACTGAAAACTGCTGTGAAGGCTTGGACCTGGCTGCCCCCACCCGCGGAACAGGAGCGGGCGCAGAGGTCAGCCCGTCCGTGGCTGCCTCCCCCCCGCGGAACAGGAACGGGCGCAGAGGTCAGCCCGTCCGTGGCTGCCTCCCCCCGCGAAACAGGAACGGGCGCAGAGGTCAGCCCGTCCGTGGCTGCCTCCCCCCGCGAAACAGGAACGGGCGCAGAGGTCAGCCCGTCCGTGGTTGCCCCCCCCCCGCGAAACAGGAACGGGTGCAGAGAGCTTCACAGAGGCTGGCGGAACCTGGGGCTCCTGGAGACGAGCTGGCATCACAGCAGACAGGGGCGAGCGCGACCGGGGGGGAGCGTGACGATGCCGGGTGCGCTGCTTCCTCCGCTTTCTGTTGGAGTGGGAGGCACGATTCTCTGCATCCAGAATGTCCACTAGCAGAGGAGAATCAATGATTTCTACATCTTGCGGCAGCCAACAGAGGTCGGGCTGCGCGACGGTGGAGTGGGAAAAAGTCTCATCACTTGCCGCAATAATATCGAGCCCGGTGGTACTCACGGAGGTGGTGGCCTGTGCGTGAAGCGGTGACAATGTCCGCGGCGTTATACCGCTCGGGTCTTGGGGAGAGGTGAGTGGAATGGAAGATGGCAGGGCCGGAGAGCAAGGCAGTGCCGGTGGCGATGAGGGGCCATGGAGAGGAGGAGACGAGGATAAGCCGTCTGGCTGCAGGAGAGGTGCATTAGTGATGGCTTGAAGAAAAAAATTTGAGTCCCTGCCCTGGACTGGGCGGCCAATATTGTGCAGTTCATATTGTAGGTTCTTTCGGAGCATGATTATTGAATGGGCAAGTGAAGCGGTTGTCAGGATGGGTGAGGAGCCAGGTGGAGGACGAAATAAGTCCACAACAGAAAGCTAATTGTATTAACCGGTGGTGACTGGTGGGGCCTGAACAATTCTCTCGGAGAAATCCTTGAGCTCCTGGATCTTCTCTTCTTGCTCAGAGAGGGTCCTTATATCTGCGGGGGTCCATAGTTTGGTCGCGTCGTTCTGTCATGGCCGGGGAGGAAACGGGCAAGGAAGGGCAAAAACGCAGGACTCCAGGGGTAACTTAAAAGGGCGTTTATTCCACCGGGGGAAACACAAAAATACAAAACCTTGGAAGGGAGGCACAGGGAGACGAAGGGCAGGCGCAGGGAACACGGGAACACAGGAACACAGAAACACACGGACACACAACGTCAACGACGCGACAGAGAACAAATGAAAACTGAGGGCTTAAATACACAATGGGTAATCAGGGCAAGAGGAAACAGCAGGGAACAACAGGTGAGGCAAATGAAACTAATTACACAGGGAAGCAAAGCTAAACACAAAGCACAAGGAAATCACATTGGCAAATAAAACAGGAAGTGATAAACCAAGGAACACGCAGACAAGTCACAACACTGGGAACATGACAAACATACAGGGAGGACAAACTCAGGAAATAAACTATTAACACAAAACGCTGGGCCAACGGCCCAGGACATGACACATGGTTTGAATATACTCAGAAATTTGAACGAACAAGTAACACTGCATGCTATGGAGCTTTCTTGATTTACAGGGCTGCTGAGCTGATCTTGGAATTTTTTTATTTAAACATTGATGTCTTGGATCCTCAATTTAGCAGCATAATAAACTTTTTATCAAACATTTCTTAGCCATCAATACTGTCTAAAATTATTTTATTCAATAGTCAGAAAGAAAGGTTTACAAATACAAATTTAAGTGCTTTATTTATCAAAAATTTATGATTACAGTGTCAAAGAGGACACAGAAGTGAACGGATGCCACATACACTTTAAAAAAAATCACACATTTCGCAGTGTATGACAAACTGACTTTAAAGGCACAATAGAAAAGGGTTTTTATAAAAAATTATAAGAGTAATACACTAAGAAAAAACTAGTTTAGGCCAATACACACCTTTACTTTTTCCACAGTGCCTGCATGCCTCTTCCAAAACTTTGCACTTTTCACCCTCAGTCACGTATTTTGCGATTATCTAAGAATTGTGTCAGTATCGACCGCTGTGGTGGCCGCGCAGGGGCCGGCAACTGATCATTGCTGGTCTGATATGATGCCAGTAATGCAGTTTCAGAGAGTCTCCAGAATCTTGGTCATCAATCTGTTCAGCTGGTCAGCGGTCATGTTTTTCTGTAGCGTCTGGATAATGCCTTGTATACAGACCTGAAAGACTACTGGATTTTTTTTTTTTCCCAGGTTGATACACTTCAGAGGGTAATAAATGTAGGTGTGATCACGGAGTGCGGTCCCTCCTCAACTGCTTGCTTGATGCAGAGTTCAGGGTCAGTAGTGCTCGAACCCAGGGCTATAATAGTTTTGGATTTACATTATCGTTAGTTTTAGTTAGTTTTTTTCTCTAATTTTAATTAGTTTCAGAGCGGTTTCACTCATTTTTATTAGCTTTTATTTTAAGTTCATTTTAGGTTTTATGATTAGTTTTAGTTTAGTTAGTTAGTTTCAGTATTAGTTTACTTTGTCAGATGCAAGATTCAAGTCACTCTTGTGCCTTGAACAAAAGATACCATGAACCCCCAACTCAATAAATTCTACAATAATCTCCCAATAAACTTCACCGTCAGTGCATTAGATTAACACCTACACATGGTGTTTGACAAAAACTCTTTTAAGGAGTCAAAGCTCAAATCCAGCTGCATCCTGATGTTATCCACCACCTGAAGCTGCTTCTAGTTTGGAGCTAGCTTGGTTAGATGCTCTCTTTGTGGCCTCTGTACACAACCTAGTTAAGTGGCTACCTCATGTCCACATTTATGCTTGGGTAGCTGGATTCTGTGTGTTAATTACCTTGCAGTCATGTGCTGGTGTTTTATATGCAGTGCAGGCTGGAACTTTTTTTTTTTTGGTCCTCGCTCTTTGTGCTCAGTTTTCTGGCTGCAAACATATTTGTCTCTGTTTTTTTTCACTTTTCTTCATTCCCTCACGTCCATTCCTATAGTTTCATCAGTCTCCCTCCAGGAATTTGCTGACATTGTGACTCCACAAGGCTTTTAAATAAAATGACAAACAAGAAAAGAAAGGTAATTTATCTATAATTTCAGTTAGTTTTACTTAGTTCTTAAACTTACAATATAGTTTTAGTTAGTTGTCTTTTTTCCTTTTAGAATAGAATAGAATGCCTTTATTGTCATTATACAGGATGTACAATGAGATTGGAGGGCCACTCCTGTTCAGTGCCATGTAACAGAAAATCAAACTCTCTAAATGAAAATAAAAATATTATAATCTAGTATAATCAATATGATCAGAGATATACAGAAAATAAACAATGTGTAAAATATACAAAAAATAGAATGTATAAAAATATATACATACATACCTACATTGGTGCATCTGTACATTGTAAGAAAGTAAATGCGTGTATACATATAATAATGAAGATGATGAATATTGCACTTGGTGAATGAATATTGCACTAGTGAATGAATACTGGATATTACACAATATAGGAGTGATAGATATTGTTCAGTATGAATAATATAATATTGCACAGAGATGTGGGTGTTGCACAGTTACGGTGGGTGAGTGTGTGAGTTCAGGGTGGTGATTGCTCTGGCGAAGAAACTGTTCTTGAGTCTGTTTGTTCTGGCTTTGATGCACCTGTAGCGCCTGCCAGAGGGCAGCAGGTCAAACAGGTTCTGTTCTGCTGATGCAGCGGGAGGTGTAGATGTCCATCAGGGAGGGGAGAGGGCAGCCAATGATTCTTTGTGCTGTCTTGACTACCCTCTGAAGCCTGACCCTGTCTGCCTCAGTGCAGCTGCCGTACCATACTGTGATACAGTACGTCAGCAGGCTCTCAATGGATGAGCGGTAGAAGGTCAGCAGCAGGTTTGAGTCCAAGTTGTTCTTCCTGAGGACCCTCAGGAAGTGAAGTCGCTGCTGAGCCTTCTTGTTAACAGCTGTGATGTTATCGGACCAAGAGCGATCAGCAGAGATGAGGACACCGAGAACCCTGAAGGTGTGGACCCTCTCCCACACGCTCGCCGTTGATGTAGAGGGGAGCTGGGTCAGTCCTGTGGCTTCCTGAAGTCGATGATGATCTCTTTGGTTTTCATGGTGTTCAGTGCCAGGTTGTTCTCTGAACACCAGGCTGTCAACTTCAAGACCTCCTCTCTGTAAGCTGCCTCATCTCCCTTGAGATGAGTCCGACCACTGTGGTGTCGTCAGCAAATTTGACGATGAGGTTGTTATTGTGGGCCGGACTGCAGTCATGGGTGTAGAGGCAGTACAGGAGGGGCTCAGCACACAGCCCTGTGGGGAGCCAGTGCTCAGTGTGCGGGTGGAGGAGAGATGGGGGCCAAGTCTCACAGTCTGGGGCTGGTTGGTTAAGAAGTCCTTGATCCAGGAACATGTGAGAGGGGGGAGGCCCAGGGTGTGCAGTTTGGTGGTGAGAATGTCAGGGATGATTGTGTTGAACGCTGAGCTGTAATCCACAAAGAGCATGCGAGCGTAGCTCTGCTGCTGCTCCAAGTGGCTCAACACAGAGTGGAGAGCTACAGCGATGGCGTCCTCTGTGGATCTGTTTGCACGATATGCAAACTGATGGGTGTCGAAAGTGGGGGGCAGATGGTCTTTGATGTGCTGGAGAACCAGCCTCTCAAAGCACTTCATGATTACCGGTGTGAGGGCCACAGGGCGGTAATCATTTAGGCTGGTGACAGATGACCTTTTGGGCACGGGGATGATTGTGGCTGTTTTTAGGCAGGGGGGGATGACTGCTTGGGCCAGGGAGAGGTTGAAAATCCTGGTGAGAATCAGGGTGAGCTGGTGGGCACACGCTCTGATCACCTTGCCAGGTACTCCGTCTGGTCCGGCAGCCTTCCTGGGGTTCACTGCCAGGAGCACGCGCCGTACCTCATGCTCCTGGACAGTGATTGGGGTGCAGCCTGGTGGGGGGGCAGGACTGGAGCAGATGGGTGGTCCTGAGGCATCTCAAAGCGACCAAAGAAAACAGTTAAGTTCCTCTGCTAGTGACACACTCAGGTCTCCTGCAGTCACATCACAGCCTCTGAAGTTTGTGATGTTCTGAATGCCCTGCCACACCTCCCGTGTGTTATTGCTGGACAGATGGGACTCTATTCTCCTCCTGTAGTCCGTTTTGGCGTTTTTAATTCCTCTTTTCAGGTCAGCTCGAGCAGCGCTGTACAGAGCTCTGTCGCCTGACCTGAAGGCAGCATCACGGGTTTTGAGGAGTGAATGGACCTGGCTGTTCATCCAGGGTTTCTGGTTAGGGAAAACCCGGATGTTTTTGCTAACAGTCACATTTCCGATACAGAACTTAATGTAGTCCAGTACCGTCCCTGTGAATGTTTCTAGGTCCTCGTGTTCGAATTGTAGTTTTTTGTTTTTCAATTAAGACAATGTTTTTTCAATTTCAGTTTTCGTTATGTCGTCATTTTCATTACCTATAATAATCCTGCTCGAACCACGGCAGTGAGAAGTTCCGGCACTCTCCAGAGGCTTCACGCCAGGTGGTGCAATAATTCCCCCGCTGACGGTCCCTGATTGGTCCACCTTAGCTGTACATCAACGGTTTTACGCATGCCGACTGTAGAGGGTCCCACCCAGGACTGGCTGCTTCAGTCACAGCTGCTTCATGCAGCGGGTCGTGGCTATATGCACACCGTACTGTTACACCGGAGAGGGGAAGGGCCATGCAGAGAACAACTTTTAAGATGCACTTTGATTGCAATTCTGTTTTGTTTAATTCCAAAAAAAAAACTTAAAAAAAAAAGAAATCTTGACTGTCTCATGACAGTAGGATAAACCTGCCACTTATTTGGTTCTCTTTATGAATATATATATATATATATATATATATATATATATATATATATATATATATATATATATATATATATATATATATATATATATATATATATATATATATACACACTTCTTCTCAGACAGGAAGTCACTATCATTTAGTCATCTGACTGACAATGTTTTAAAAAAAGAGGTGTGACTGACACATACCTAAGGCTTTATTGTTGAGTCTTGAGTTGTCACAGTTGCACAACAAACATGTTTCAAGCCAGATTTTCTCTTAACCTTAAGGCATAATGGAAAAATATAAAAAATAAAAATGCTGGTTTGACAAACTCACCTGCAAATGTCAAATCTAAGTATAGTTATAATCTGAAATAAGATATTAATGGAAGTGTCAACTGTATGTCCATGCAATGTTCTTAATCGTTTATTCAATTCAGGGTACGCTGTATCTTGACTTTGGCCAAGAGGCAGGGTACATCCTTGATAGGTTACCAGATTATCCCTGAGACAAGCAGCCAAAAATATTCTCACATGCATGCATAATGTTAATTTAAAATCGCAATTTAAACTAAGGAGCTTTGGTTTATGTGAGCAATCTGGAATACCAGGAAAGAAATGAGACAAAAGGACATCATTCCAATTCCACACAGACAGGGTGCAGCTGGTCAGGAGTTTTGAACTAGGAAACCTATTAAAATCAGGTGACATTTCTAACACTTTAATCCATTTAGTACCTATTAGACTCATTCATAAGTACATACAGAGTTATTCTCTGAAGGTCTTGGA